>NC_050573.1:495391239-495393739 GCF_011100635.1 Trichosurus vulpecula
TCTCTCTCTCTCTTTCCCCTCCTTCTCTCTCTCTCTCTCTCTCTCTCCTCTCTCTCTCTCTCTCTCTCTCTCTCTCTCTGTCTCTCTGTGTGTCTCCCTGTCTCTCCTCTCTCTCCTCCTCTCTCCCTTTCTCTGTCTCTATCTCTCTCTCCTCTCCTCCCCCTCCCCTTACCTTGCCTGAAGTAGTTGTCACAAGCTGGGGGTATGCTGCTCCACTCATCTCTGCCATTCTATCCTCCTCTCCTTCCTTATCTATAAACTTGTCTCCCTCTTTAGAATCCTTGCTCATTGAGAGCAGGACCTGTACTTTGTCTTTGAATCTCCAGTGTTCTGTATATTCTTAGTGCATAGTAGGTTTTTAATAAATGCCCGTTAATTGACTGTGGCGGGGAAAGGAGGCAGAGCAACAGAGACAGAGACAGACAGAAACAGAAAGACAGAGAGAGAGACAGAGAGAGAAACAGACAGCAGAGAATTTGGACCAATACTGTATCTTCCTTTTGTAGCACTAATAACTGTTTCATTAAGGTTGTGTGATATTCAGAAACCCAGACTAAAATGAAGAGTGGTTCCTTGAAGGAAATTAGGAATCCCAAGAAGATGAGGTGAAAGAGTATTTTAACTATAGGGAAAAGTTAGTACAAGGCCCTGTGCAAAGGTACTCATTACTGTTGTCTATCTTGTTGCAACTGATGACATTGGGGAAAAATAGCAAGGGGTTTTGGTACCCATGGAAGATGCCAGATTGACTTGCCCTCATTTCCTCTGCCATGTTTCAACCTACCTGAAAAAACTTAAGTTTCACCTTGATGGACTAGGTTTTCTCAGCTTCCATTACCATACTTTCTAACTTCATTTTATATTTCAATGTTTCTCTGTCCTAAGATGATTACACTAACCCAGACATTCAAAGAAAGGATCCTAGAATCAAAGATCCTAGAATGATTGACTTCAAGTTGGAAGGATTCTCAGAATTCACTTATTGCACCTATGTGGAGTAATGCTACCTTTATGCACAGACCACTGGTGTTTCTCTGCATGGAGATTCATTTGTATGGTCTGATTTTCATAACTTTTCCATAACTCCATTTTCCCAATTGAAGTGAAGCCTGCTTAAAGGGATACCCTTCCACCCCTCTCCCTTTTTGGTATGAATTTCTTTAAGAAGTTTTATTTCTTACAGTTTAATAGGTACTGTGATAGTACAGTGATAGGACCAATATCTACCAGGATTCCCTGTTCTTCTTGTCCATCTCTCCAACCATAGAGTTAGGAAAAAATCAACAAAGGCTGGGCTTGATTGGCCTGTGGATGAGGCAAGACTCAAACTCTGTTTCTCTGTGTCCTTGGTTATGTTAGATGGCTTTCTGGTCATCTGGGGTCATAAAAGGTCCCACCCATGTGGAGACTCAGTGGATGTCAGGAGACTCCATGAGCCACCACACTTTGCTTTGCTGACCAGATGCATGTCCATATAGAGATGAGGGGGGCAGTGTACAGAGAAGTCAGGTACCATTGCATGTCCTTGCTACATTAGGGTAAAGTAAATCTCCTTTTGCTGCCTGTCCAATGACCTATGAGTTTCTCATTTCATCCCGACATTGAGATTGAACTAATAGTCAATGTGTCAGCCACTCCTCTAGCATCAAAAGTAGAAATTCAACTATTATGTTGAATGTGGAGTCATATGGCTTTGTTCCTTCCATAATACTGCTTGTAAAGCATGAAATTATGAGAAGTGGCCAAGGTCCATTTTCTCTGGGAGAACCTGGATTTTTTTTTTGTTTCCAATCAATTCCTTCATTTAAAGTTTTGAGTTCCAAATTCTATCCCTCTCCCTTTCCTGAGATTGTAAGCAATCAGATATGGGTTATACATTGCAATAATGTAAACATTTCCATATTAGTAATTTATATAAGATGACTTGAATGAAAAGAAAAAAAAGAAAGAAAGAAAAGTGAAAAACAGAGTGCTTCAATCTGTATTCAAACAATATCAGTTCTTTCTCTGGAGGCAGATAGTATGGTTCATCATTAGTCCTTTAGGATTGTCTTGGATCATTGTATTGCTGAGAATAGCTAAATCATTTACAATTCTTCTTTGGACAATATCGCTGTTACTGTGTACACCATTCTCCTGGTTCTGCTCACTTTATGTAAGTCTTTCCAGTTTTTTCTGATATTCTGCTCATCATTTCCTGTAGCACAACAATATTTCATTGCAATCATATACCATAGTTTGTTTAGACATTTCCCAACTGGTAGGCATCCCTTTGATTTCCAATTCTTAGCCACCACAAAAGAGCTGCTATAAATATTTTTGGGATATAGGCTTAGCAGTGGTATTGCTTGATCAAAGGGTATACAGTTTTATAGCCCTTTGGGCATAGTTCTAAATTCCTCTCCAGGATGATTGGATCAGTTCACAACTCCACCAACAGTGCATTAGTGTCCCAGTTTTCCCACATCCAACATTTTCCTTTCTTGTCATATTAGCCACT